>NW_026683779.1:0-24354 GCF_030247195.1 Topomyia yanbarensis | reverse complement strand
ACAAGACAAAGACAAGACAAAGACAAGACAAAGACAAGACAAAGACAAGACAAAGACAAGACAAAGACAAGACAAAGACAAGACAAAGACAAGACAAAGACAAGACAAAGACAAGACAAAGACAAGACAAAGACAAGACAAAGACAAGACAAAGACAAGACAAAGACAAGACAAAGACAAGACAAAGACAAGACAAAGACAAGACAAAGACAAGACAAAGACAAGACAAAGACAAGACAAAGACAAGACAAAGACAAGACAAAGACAAGACAAAGACAAGACAAAGACAAGACAAAGACAAGACAAAGACAAGACAAAGACAAGACAAAGACAAGACAAAGACAAGACAAAGACAAGACAAAGACAAGACAAAGACAAGACAAAGACAAGACAAAGACAAGACAAAGACAAGACAAAGACAAGACAAAGACAAGACAAAGACAAGACAAAGACAAGACAAAGACAAGACAAAGACAAGACAAAGACAAGACAAAGACAAGACAAAGACAAGACAAGACAAGACAAGACAAAGACAAGACAAAGACAAGACAAAGACAAGACAAAGACAAGACAAAGACAAGACAAAGACAAGACAAAGACAAGACAAAGACAAGACAAAGACAAGACAAAGACAAGACAAAGACAAGACAAAGACAAGACAAAGACAAGACAAAGACAAGACAAAGACAAGACAAAGACAAGACAAAGACAAGACAAAGACAAGACAAAGACAAGACAAAGACAAGACAAAGACAAGACAAAGACAAGACAAAGACAAGACAAAGACAAGACAAAGACAAGACAAAGACAAGACAAAGACAAGACAAAGACAAGACAAAGACAAGACAAAGACAAGACAAAGACAAGACAAAGACAAGACAAAGACAAGACAAAGACAAGACAAAGACAAGACAAAGACAAGACAAAGACAAGACAAAGACAAGACAAAGACAAGACAAAGACAAGACAAAGACAAGACAAAGACAAGACAAAGACAAGACAAAGACAAGACAAAGACAAGACAAAGACAAGACAAAGACAAGACAAAGACAAGACAAAGACAAGACAAAGACAAGACAAAGACAAGACAAAGACAAGACAAAGACAAGACAAAGACAAGACAAAGACAAGACAAAGACAAGACAAAGACAAGACAAAGACAAGACAAAGACAAGACAAAGACAAGACAAAGACAAGACAAAGACAAGACAAAGACAAGACAAAGACAAGACAAAGACAAGACAAAGACAAGACAAAGACAAGACAAAGACAAGACAAAGACAAGACAAAGACAAGACAAAGACAAGACAAAGACAAGACAAAGACAAGACAAAGACAAGACAAAGACAAGACAAAGACAAGACAAAGACAAGACAAAGACAAGACAAAGACAAGACAAAGACAAGACAAAGACAAGACAAAGACAAGACAAAGACAAGACAAAGACAAGACAAAGACAAGACAAAGACAAGACAAAGACAAGACAAAGACAAGACAAAGACAAGACAAAGACAAGACAAAGACAAGACAAAGACAAGACAAAGACAAGACAAAGACAAGACAAAGACAAGACAAAGACAAGACAAAGACAAGACAAAGACAAGACAAAGACAAGACAAAGACAAGACAAAGACAAGACAAAGACAAGACAAAGACAAGACAAAGACAAGACAAAGACAAGACAAAGACAAGACAAAGACAAGACAAAGACAAGACAAAGACAAGACAAAGACAAGACAAAGACAAGACAAAGACAAGACAAAGACAAGACAAAGACAAGACAAAGACAAGACAAAGACAAGACAAAGACAAGACAAAGACAAGACAAAGACAAGACAAAGACAAGACAAAGACAAGACAAAGACAAGACAAAGACAAGACAAAGACAAGACAAAGACAAGACAAAGACAAGACAAAGACAAGACAAAGACAAGACAAAGACAAGACAAAGACAAGACAAAGACAAGACAAAGACAAGACAAAGACAAGACAAAGACAAGACAAAGACAAGACAAAGACAAGACAAAGACAAGACAAAGACAAGACAAGACAAGACAAAGACAAGACAAAGACAAGACAAAGACAAGACAAAGACAAGACAAAGACAAGACAAAGACAAGACAAAGACAAGACAAAGACAAGACAAAGACAAGACAAAGACAAGACAAAGACAAGACAAAGACAAGACAAAGACAAGACAAAGACAAGACAAAGACAAGACAAAGACAAGACAAAGACAAGACAAAGACAAGACAAAGACAAGACAAAGACAAGACAAAGACAAGACAAAGACAAGACAAAGACAAGACAAAGACAAGACAAAGACAAGACAAAGACAAGACAAAGACAAGACAAAGACAAGACAAAGACAAGACAAAGACAAGACAAAGACAAGACAAAGACAAGACAAAGACAAGACAAAGACAAGACAAAGACAAGACAAAGACAAGACAAAGACAAGACAAAGACAAGACAAAGACAAGACAAAGACAAGACAAAGACAAGACAAAGACAAGACAAAGACAAGACAAAGACAAGACAAAGACAAGACAAAGACAAGACAAAGACAAGACAAAGACAAGACAAAGACAAGACAAAGACAAGACAAAGACAAGACAAAGACAAGACAAAGACAAGACAAAGACAAGACAAAGACAAGACAAAGACAAGACAAAGACAAGACAAAGACAAGACAAAGACAAGACAAAGACAAGACAAAGACAAGACAAAGACAAGACAAAGACAAGACAAAGACAAGACAAAGACAAGACAAAGACAAGACAAAGACAAGACAAAGACAAGACAAAGACAAGACAAAGACAAGACAAAGACAAGACAAAGACAAGACAAAGACAAGACAAAGACAAGACAAAGACAAGACAAAGACAAGACAAAGACAAGACAAAGACAAGACAAAGACAAGACAAAGACAAAGACAAAGACAAAGACAAGACAAAGACAAGACAAAGACAAGACAAAGACAAGACAAAGACAAGACAAAGACAAGACAAAGACAAGACAAAGACAAGACAAAGACAAGACAAAGACAAGACAAAGACAAGACAAAGACAAGACAAAGACAAGACAAAGACAAGACAAAGACAAGACAAAGACAAGACAAAGACAAGACAAAGACAAGACAAAGACAAGACAAAGACAAGACAAAGACAAGACAAAGACAAGACAAAGACAAGACAAAGACAAGACAAAGACAAGACAAAGACAAGACAAAGACAAGACAAAGACAAGACAAAGACAAGACAAAGACAAGACAAAGACAAGACAAAGACAAGACAAAGACAAGACAAAACAAAGACAAGACAAAGACAAGACAAAGACAAGACAAAGACAAGACAAAGACAAGACAAAGACAAGACAAAGACAAGACAAAGACAAGACAAAGACAAGACAAAGACAAGACAAAGACAAGACAAAGACAAGACAAAGACAAGACAAAGACAAGACAAAGACAAGACAAAGACAAGACAAAGACAAGACAAAGACAAGACAAAGACAAGACAAAGACAAGACAAAGACAAGACAAAGACAAGACAAAGACAAGACAAAGACAAGACAAAGACAAGACAAAGACAAGACAAAGACAAGACAAAGACAAGACAAAGACAAGACAAAGACAAGACAAAGACAAGACAAAGACAAGACAAAGACAAGACAAAGACAAGACAAAGACAAGACAAAGACAAGACAAAGACAAGACAAAGACAAGACAAGACAAGACAAGACAAAGACAAGACAAAGACAAGACAAAGACAAGACAAAGACAAGACAAAGACAAGACAAAGACAAGACAAAGACAAGACAAAGACAAGACAAAGACAAGACAAAGACAAGACAAAGACAAGACAAAGACAAGACAAAGACAAGACAAAGACAAGACAAAGACAAGACAAAGACAAGACAAAGACAAGACAAAGACAAGACAAAGACAAGACAAAGACAAGACAAAGACAAGACAAAGACAAGACAAAGACAAGACAAAGACAAGACAAAGACAAGACAAAGACAAGACAAAGACAAGACAAAGACAAGACAAAGACAAGACAAAGACAAGACAAAGACAAGACAAAGACAAGACAAAGACAAGACAAAGACAAGACAAAGACAAGACAAAGACAAGACAAAGACAAGACAAAGACAAGACAAAGACAAGACAAAGACAAGACAAAGACAAGACAAAGACAAGACAAAGACAAGACAAAGACAAGACAAAGACAAGACAAAGACAAGACAAAGACAAGACAAAGACAAGACAAAGACAAGACAAAGACAAGACAAAGACAAGACAAAGACAAGACAAAGACAAGACAAAGACAAGACAAAGACAAGACAAAGACAAGACAAAGACAAGACAAAGACAAGACAAAGACAAGACAAAGACAAGACAAAGACAAGACAAAGACAAGACAAAGACAAGACAAAGACAAGACAAAGACAAGACAAAGACAAGACAAAGACAAGACAAAGACAAGACAAAGACAAGACAAAGACAAGACAAAGACAAGACAAAGACAAGACAAAGACAAGACAAAGACAAGACAAAGACAAGACAAAGACAAGACAAAGACAAGACAAAGACAAGACAAAGACAAGACAAAGACAAGACAAAGACAAGACAAAGACAAGACAAAGACAAGACAAAGACAAGACAAAGACAAGACAAAGACAAGACAAAGACAAGACAAAGACAAGACAAAGACAAGACAAAGACAAGACAAAGACAAGACAAAGACAAGACAAAGACAAGACAAAGACAAGACAAAGACAAGACAAAGACAAGACAAAGACAAGACAAAGACAAGACAAAGACAAGACAAAGACAAGACAAAGACAAGACAAAGACAAGACAAAGACAAGACAAAGACAAGACAAAGACAAGACAAAGACAAGACAAAGACAAGACAAAGACAAGACAAAGACAAGACAAAGACAAGACAAAGACAAGACAAAGACAAGACAAAGACAAGACAAAGACAAGACAAAGACAAGACAAAGACAAGACAAAGACAAGACAAAGACAAGACAAAGACAAGACAAAGACAAGACAAAGACAAGACAAAGACAAGACAAAGACAAGACAAAGACAAGACAAAGACAAGACAAAGACAAGACAAAGACAAGACAAAGACAAGACAAAGACAAGACAAAGACAAGACAAATCATTCGTTATCGAGCACTCAGTCGAGATAGAAGTCTTTTGTCATCGGTCCGTACACTCTATAGCGACAAATAGTGTTAATCCGCGTTCAAGGTTATTTACACACTCTGCGCCTAGTTGAGGTTTCAGTATTTTTTCCCTTCTTTTGTGTTTCTGTTTCTGTACCGTTAGCCGGTCAGTGAAGTGAAACAGTGTTCTTCTAGTAAGCCGTCTGGATACCGTTACATACACAAGCTAAGTATTAGTTTTCGTTTCCCCTTCTTGGTTGTCTTAATAACGTGCACTGGGCAATAGGCCCGTGCAAAAATGACTTCCCCTGACGGCGGTTCATCTCAAGGTGAGATGGACGTCGAAATGAAATCGGCTCCCCGGCTCAAGGTATATCCGAGCTCGGCCACCGGGCCATTTGTGATCTTCTTTCGGACCAAAGAAAAAAAGTGTTTGAATCTGTTGCAGATTTCTCGAGTTCTGACGGATCGGTATTCGGCCGTGACAGAAATATCGAAAATTCGGCCTGATAAGCTTCGGGTGGTGGTTAACAGTTCAACTCAGGCAAACGATATTGCTGGATACGAGCCCTTTACGAGGGAGTACAGGGTGTATATTCCAGCTAGCAGGGTTGAAGTCAGTGGGGTCGTTTCGGATTCGAGTCTGAATTGCGAGGACCTGCTAAAATATGGGACTGGCTGTTTCAAAGACCCCATGCTTTAGCCAGTGAAGATACTGGAATGCAAACGTTTGCATTCAGCATCAGTCGCAGCTGACGGGAAGAAAACATACGTCAACTCAGACTCTTATCGGGTGACCTTCGCCGGCTCTGCCCTGCCTAATTACCTCCTTTTTGACAAGGTTCGTCTACCTGTTCGCCTCTTTGTGCCGCGGGTCATGAACTGTACTAATTGCAAACAATTGGGACACACAGCCTCCCATTGTAGCAATAAAGCCCGCTGTGGGAAATGTGGTGGGAATCATGCGGATGATTCCTGTGGTAGAGATGTCGAAAAGTGCCTCTACTGTGGGGGAAACCCACATGATCTCCCTTCATGTCCCGCGTACAAACAGCGCGAGGAAAATCTTAAGCGTTCCCTTCAGGGACGCTCTAAGCGATCTTTTGCAGAAATGCTTAAGATAGCTACGCCACCTGTCTCTACGAACATCTTTACCAACTTGTCTACTGACGAAGGCGACTGTGATGAACCCCAGGAGGGAACATTTTCTGCTGTGCCTAGAAGTAGTAGAAAAAGGAAGAACATTTCCTCTTCCAAGCTTCGTCGTAAAGGCCAGAAGGTGTCTCTTCATGGTCCCCCTAAAATAACTACTCAAGGAAGTACTGGTGCAAAACCGAAGCAAGTCGCTCCCGGTCTCAGTAACCTGAGCTCAGAAAAGGAGTTCCCAGCACTTCCAGGAACATCAAAAACCCCAAGTGTTCCCATATCTCAGCCAGAGAAAGAAAACAGTGCTGGCTTAATAAATTTCTCTGACATTGTGGACCGTATTCTTACAGCGTTAAACATTTCTGACCCCCTTAAAAGTATCTTGATAAGCTTTCTCCCCGCAGTAAAAACATTCTTGATGCAGTTCACTGCGAAATGGCCCCTCCTTTCAGCGATTGTATCCTTCGATGGCTAATTCATCGAACGAGGTCAAGGATTTAATCACTGTTCTACAGTGGAATTGCAGAAGCATTATCCCGAAAATCGATTCGTTTAAAATCTTACTAAATAATTTGAAATGCGATGCATTTGCCCTATGCGAGACATGGCTCACTTCAGAAATAACCCTACACTTCCACGATTTTAATATTATTCGCTTGGATCGAGAAGACTCTTACGGAGGAGTACTTTTGGGGATCAAAAAGTGCTATTCTTTCAATCGGATCGACCTCCCCTCGACACCAGGCATTGAAGTTGTCGCTTGCCAAACCAGAATTAAAGGCAAAGAACTTTGCATTGCTTCCACCTACATCCCCCCTAGAGCCTCAGTTAGCCACCGACGGCTTTGCGATATTGCGGAACTCCTCCCCGCACCGAGGCTAGTTTTAGGTGACTTTAACTCCCACGGCACGGCATGGGGTTGCCTTCATGACGATAATCGATCTACCCTACTCCATGAGCTTTGCGACAACTTCAATATGACTATTTTGAATACGGGTGAAATGACACGGATTCCTGCCCCTCCAGCGCGACCGAGCGCCTTAGATCTGTCCCTCTGCTCGACATCGCTGCGGTTAGATTGCATGTGGAAGGTAGTCTCTGATCCCCACGGCAGCGACCATCTGCCAATCGTAATTAATATTGCTAACGGTTCAGGGCCACCGAATACAATTAATGTTTCGTATGACCTCACACGAAATATTGATTGGAAGAGCTACGCGTCCGCGATATCCGAAAAAGTAGAATCGACACAAGAGCTTCCTCCGGAGGAAGAGTACGGGTTCCTGGCTGGCTTGATTCTCGATACCGCGATTCAAGCTCAGACTAAACGCGTACCAGACGCGAATTCACGCGGGCGTCCTCCCAATCCATGGTGGGACAAAGAGTGCTCAGACGTGTACGCGGAGAAGGCCGCTGCGTATAAGACCTTCCGGGACGACGGGCTGCCAGCTAGCTACCGACAGTACGCGATGGCGGAAACGCGCATGAAGAGTTTGATAAAAGCCAAAAAACGTAGTTACTGGCGCCGGTTCGTCGACGGACTAACGAGAGAAACATCGATGCGCACTCTTTGGAGTACGGCCCGGCGCTTACGAAACCGAAACAGTAACAATGAGAGCGTGGAATATTCAAACCGTTGGATATTCGATTTTGCCAAGAAGGTTTGTCCGGATTCCGCCCCGGCACAGAAGATCTACCGCGCCGCGTCCCCTCACAGTAACGCGAACGAAACACCGTTTTCGATGGTGGAGTTCTCACTTGCTCTCTTATCATGTAACAATAAAGCCCCAGGGCCAGACAGAATCAAATTTAACTTGTTAAAGAATCTGCCAGACTCTGCCAAGAGACGCTTGTTGAATTTATTTAATAAGTTTCTTGAGGGTAATATTGTCCCTCATGACTGGAGGCAAGTGAAGGTCATTGCCATTCAAAAACCAGGAAAACCAGCCTCCGACCACAACTCGTATCGACCGATTGCGATGCTGTCCTGTATCCGAAAGTTGTTCGAGAAAATGATCTTGTTTCGCCTCGATAATTGGGTTGAAGCAAATGGCTTACTGTCAGATACACAATTTGGTTTCCGCAAAAGCAAAGGGACGAACGATTGTCTTGCGTTGCTCTCAACAGAAATTCAAATGGCTTATGCTAGCAAAGAGCAGATGGCATCAGTTTTCCTAGATATAAAGGGGGCTTTTGACTCAGTTTCTATCAAAATTCTTTCTGAGAAGCTGCACCAGCATGGTCTTTCACCGACTCTAAACAACTTTTTGCTAAACTTGCTGTCTGAAAAACATATGCATTTTTCGCATGGTGATTTATCGACATCACGAATTAGCTACATGGGTCTTCCCCAGGGCTCATGTCTAAGCCCCCTTCTCTATAACTTTTACGTGAATGACATTGACGAATGTCTTGTCAATTCCTGCACGCTAAGGCAGCTTGCAGATGACGGTGTGGTCTCTATTACAGGTCCCAAAGCCGTCGATCTGCAAGGACCATTGCAAGATACCTTGGACAATTTGTCTGCTTGGGCCCTCCAGCTAGGTATCGAGTTCTCCACGGAGAAAACTGAGCTAGTCGTATTTTCAAGGAAGCGTGAACCAGCGCAACTACAGCTTCAATTAATGGGTCAAACTATTGCTCAGGTTTCAACTTTCAAATATCTCGGGGTCTGGTTCGACTCCAAAGGAACCTGGGGATGTCACATTAGGTATCTGAAACAGAAGTGCCAGCAAAGGATCAACTTTCTCCGTACAATAACCGGAACATGGTGGGGTGCCCACCCAGGAGACCTGATCAGGCTGTACCAAACAACAATATTGTCGGTGATGGAGTACGGGAGTTTCTGTTTCCGCTCCGCTGCGAACATACATTTCATCAAACTAGAGCGAATCCAATATTGTTGTTTGCGTATTGCTTTGGGTTGTATGCACTCGACACATACGATGAGTTTAGAAGTGCTGGCGGGCGTCCTTCCGCTGAAAAATCGATTTTGGGAACTCTCCTATCGATTGCTCATCCGATGCGATATCTTGAACCCGTTAGTAATTGCAAATTTCGAAAGGCTTATCGAGCTCAATTCTCAAACCCGATTTATGTCCTTGTACTTCGATTACATGGCACAAAATATCAATCCTTCTTCATACTATCCCAACCGTGTCAATCTCTTTCATGCTTCTGATTCAACTATTTTCTTTGACACATCCATGAAAGACGAGATTCGTGGAATCCCGGATCACATACGCCCGCAAGTGATCCCAAGCATCTTTCATAGTAAATTTCGAGAAGTCGACTGCAACAAGATGTTTTACACCGACGGGTCAAGCCTCGACGGCTCCACTGGCTTCGGTATATTCAATCAAAACCTCACCGCCTCATTCAAACTCAATGATCCTGCTTCAGTTTACGTCGCAGAACTTGCTGCTATTCAGTATACCCTTGGGATCATTGATACTTTGCCCACCGATCATTACTTTATTGTCTCGGATAGCCTCAGCTCAATCGAGGCTCTCCGTTCAATGAAACCTAGAAAGCACATTCCATATTTTCTGGGGAAAATCTGGGAGCGCCTGCGTGCTTTGTCTGCAAGATCGTACAAGATTACCTTAGTTTGGGTTCCCTCGCATTGCTCCATTCCAGGTAATGAAGAAGCGGACTCTTTAGCTAAGGCGGGCGCTTTGCAAGGTGACATATATGAAAGACCAATTAGCTTCAGCGAATTTTTCAGTATTACTCATCAGAGAACCCTCGAAAGTTGGCAAACATCATGGAGCAATGGTGAACTGGGAAGGTGGCTACATTCGATAATCCCTAAGGTATCGACGAAACCTTGGTTCAGAGGGATGGATGTGGGTCGGGATTTCATTCGCGTGATGTCTCGGCTCATGTCCAATCACTACACGCTGGACGCACATCTCCGGCGTATTGGGCTCGTGGATAGCGGTATCTGCGCTTGTGGCAACGGTTATCACGAAATCGAACATGTTGTCTGGGCATGCGCCGAGTACTGTTCTGCCAGATCTCAACTATTCGATTCCCTTCGGGCCCGAGGAAGATCACCCAATGTCCCGGTTCGAGATGTACTAGCAAGCCGCGATATTCTCTACATGTCCCTTATATACACGTTCCTCAAAACCATCAATATCCAAATTTAAATGCCCCTATCTTTTCTCTTATCATTCCCAGAAGTGCCCTCTTCCGCCTACCGTACCCCAACGATGGTTTGATACGACTCCAAGACGAGACAAAACATCTGTCGAATGAACCAACAACACGAGATCTACAGTACAACATCACACGCGCAGCGCGGTGTGTTCCCGATCCGTATCTGAGCCGTACTACGAAATCGTCTGGAGGAACCCCTGCCGGCTCGAGGAAAACCGCCCGGCGTCCCAATACTTGATACATCCGTTCGAATCTGTAATCCTGGCCGTTGATTCCTGATGCCGGAAGCTGAAGTTTATATCCCCCCCCCCCGTTCAGTCTTGTCCACCCTCTCTCCCATGTCTCTGATACACAGATGTATGTCTTCACCCCCTTCTCCCCTTGAATATCTTCCCAAAACTTATGTGCCCCCCTATCTTCTAGTGTTAGTTGATCAATCCATTCGAATCTGTAATCCTGGCCGTTAATTCCTGATGCCGGAAACTGAAAGTTTATATCTCACCCCCCCCCCCCTTCAGCCTTGTCCACCCACCCTCCCATGTCTCTGATACACAGATGTATGACTTCACCCCCTTCTCCCCTTGAATATCTTCCCAAAATTTATGTGCCCCCCTATCTTCTAGTTTTAGTTGAACAATATTCAATCTCGTTAAGAAATGCGCAACAGTACCACTACTTTAAAATAGTCCTAATTAATTCCCCTTAATCTTGAACCACTCTTTCTAGTTATCTCTAGTTAATAAGCTTGTAAAATGTTCCGCTTAGTTAATAATTATTTTTTCTACAATCTCCCTTCTAAAAATCATAAAGTGAATTACTATACAAAGAACACACAAATGACCCGTCCCCCAAATCTTAAGAATATTATATTATACTCTCTTTTATATGTATAAGTTAGCTGTAGTTTTTTTTTTAGTTTTATTATATAAAACAAAATAATATTGAAATGTGTATCCCCCTAGTTTTAAGAAATTCAAAACGTAAAACAATGAAAAAATGGCACCTTTAAGCTAACGCATACGTGCCTTATCAAATAAACAAATTGAAAAAAAAAAGACAAGACAAAGACAAGACAAAGACAAGACAAAGACAAGACAAAGACAAGACAAAGACAAGACAAAGACAAGACAAAGACAAGACAAAGACAAGACAAAGACAAGACAAAGACAAGACAAAGACAAGACAAAGACAAGACAAAGACAAGACAAAGACAAGACAAAGACAAGACAAAGACAAGACAAAGACAAGACAAAGACAAGACAAAGACAAGACAAAGACAAGACAAAGACAAGACAAAGACAAGACAAAGACAAGACAAAGACAAGACAAAGACAAGACAAAGACAAGACAAAGACAAGACAAAGACAAGACAAAGACAAGACAAAGACAAGACAAAGACAAGACAAAGACAAGACAAAGACAAGACAAAGACAAGACAAAGACAAGACAAAGACAAGACAAAGACAAGACAAAGACAAGACAAAGACAAGACAAAGACAAGACAAAGACAAGACAAAGACAAGACAAAGACAAGACAAAGACAAGACAAAGAGAAGACAAAGACAAGACAAAGACAAGACAAAGACAAGACAAAGACAAGACAAAGACAAGACAAAGACAAGACAAAGACAAGACAAAGACAAGACAAAGACAAGACAAAGACAAGACAAAGACAAGACAAAGACAAGACAAAGACAAGACAAAGACAAGACAAAGACAAGACAAAGACAAGACAAAGACAAGACAAAGACAAGACAAAGACAAGACAAAGACAAGACAAAGACAAGACAAAGACAAGACAAAGACAAGACAAAGACAAGACAAAGACAAGACAAAGACAAGACAAAGACAAGACAAAGACAAGACAAAGACAAGACAAAGACAAGACAAAGACAAGACAAAGACAAGACAAAGACAAGACAAAGACAAGACAAAGACAAGACAAAGACAAGACAAAGACAAGACAAAGACAAGACAAAGACAAGACAAAGACAAGACAAAGACAAGACAAAGACAAGACAAAGACAAGACAAAGACAAGACAAAGACAAGACAAAGACAAGACAAAGACAAGACAAAGACAAGACAAAGACAAGACAAAGACAAGACAAAGACAAGACAAAGACAAGACAAAGACAAGACAAAGACAAGACAAAGACAAGACAAAGACAAGACAAAGACAAGACAAAGACAAGACAAAGACAAGACAAAGACAAGACAAAGACAAGACAAAGACAAGACAAAGACAAGACAAAGACAAGACAAAGACAAGACAAAGACAAGACAAAGACAAGACAAAGACAAGACAAAGACAAGACAAAGACAAGACAAAGACAAGACAAAGACAAGACAAAGACAAGACAAAGACAAGACAAAGACAAGACAAAGACAAGACAAAGACAAGACAAAGACAAGACAAAGACAAGACAAAGACAAGACAAAGACAAGACAAAGACAAGACAAAGACAAGACAAAGACAAGACAAAGACAAGACAAAGACAAGACAAAGACAAGACAAAGACAAGACAAAGACAAGACAAAGACAAGACAAAGACAAGACAAAGACAAGACAAAGACAAGACAAAGACAAGACAAAGACAAGACAAAGACAAGACAAAGACAAGACAAAGACAAGACAAAGACAAGACAAAGACAAGACAAAGACAAGACAAAGACAAGACAAAGACAAGACAAAGACAAGACAAAGACAAGACAAAGACAAGACAAAGACAAGACAAAGACAAGACAAAGACAAGACAAAGACAAGACAAAGACAAGACAAAGACAAGACAAAGACAAGACAAAGACAAGACAAAGACAAGACAAAGACAAGACAAAGACAAGACAAAGACAAGACAAAGACAAGACAAAGACAAGACAAAGACAAGACAAAGACAAGACAAAGACAAGACAAAGACAAGACAAAGACAAGACAAAGACAAGACAAAGACAAGACAAAGACAAGACAAAGACAAGACAAAGACAAGACAAAGACAAGACAAAGACAAGACAAAGACAAGACAAAGACAAGACAAAGACAAGACAAAGACAAGACAAAGACAAGACAAAGACAAGACAAAGACAAGACAAAGACAAGACAAAGACAAGACAAAGACAAGACAAAGACAAGACAAAGACAAGACAAAGACAAGACAAAGACAAGACAAAGACAAGACAAAGACAAGACAAAGACAAGACAAAGACAAGACAAAGACAAGACAAAGACAAGACAAAGACAAGACAAAGACAAGACAAAGACAAGACAAAGACAAGACAAAGACAAGACAAAGACAAGACAAAGACAAGACAAAGACAAGACAAAGACAAGACAAAGACAAGACAAAGACAAGACAAAGACAAGACAAAGACAAGACAAAGACAAGACAAAGACAAGACAAAGACAAGACAAAGACAAGACAAAGACAAGACAAAGACAAGACAAAGACAAGACAAAGACAAGACAAAGACAAGACAAAGACAAGACAAAGACAAGACAAAGACAAGACAAAGACAAGACAAAGACAAGACAAAGACAAGACAAAGACAAGACAAAGACAAGACAAAGACAAGACAAAGACAAGACAAAGACAAGACAAAGACAAGACAAAGACAAGACAAAGACAAGACAAAGACAAGACAAAGACAAGACAAAGACAAGACAAAGACAAGACAAAGACAAGACAAAGACAAGACAAAGACAAGACAAAGACAAGACAAAGACAAGACAAAGACAAGACAAAGACAAGACAAAGACAAGACAAAGACAAGACAAAGACAAGACAAAGACAAGACAAAGACAAGACAAAGACAAGACAAAGACAAGACAAAGACAAGACAAAGACAAGACAAAGACAAGACAAAGACAAGACAAAGACAAGACAAAGACAAGACAAAGACAAGACAAAGACAAGACAAAGACAAGACAAAGACAAGACAAAGACAAGACAAAGACAAGACAAAGACAAGACAAAGACAAGACAAAGACAAGACAAAGACAAGACAAAGACAAGACAAAGACAAGACAAAGACAAGACAAAGACAAGACAAAGACAAGACAAAGACAAGACAAAGACAAGACAAAGACAAGACAAAGACAAGACAAAGACAAGACAAAGACAAGACAAAGACAAGACAAAGACAAGACAAAGACAAGACAAAGACAAGACAAAGACAAGACAAAGACAAGACAAAGACAAGACAAAGACAAGACAAAGACAAGACAAAGACAAGACAAAGACAAGACAAAGACAAGACAAAGACAAGACAAAGACAAGACAAAGACAAGACAAAGACAAGACAAAGACAAGACAAAGACAAGACAAAGACAAGACAAAGACAAGACAAGACAAGACAAGACAAGACAAAGACAAGACAAAGACAAGACAAAGACAAGACAAAGACAAGACAAAGACAAGACAAAGACAAGACAAAAAGACAAGACAAAGACAAGACAAAGACAAGACAAAGACAAGACAAAGACAAGACAAAGACAAGACAAAGACAAGACAAAGACAAGACAAAGACAAGACAAAGACAAGACAAAGACAAGACAAAGACAAGACAAAGACAAGACAAAGACAAGACAAAGACAAGACAAAGACAAGACAAAGACAAGACAAAGACAAGACAAAGACAAGACAAAGACAAGACAAAGACAAGACAAAGACAAGACAAAGACAAGACAAAGACAAGACAAAGACAAGACAAAGACAAGACAAAGACAAGACAAAGACAAGACAAAGACAAGACAAAGACAAGACAAAGACAAGACAAAGACAAGACAAAGACAAGACAAAGACAAGACAAAGACAAGACAAAGACAAGACAAAGACAAGACAAAGACAAGACAAAGACAAGACAAAGACAAGACAAAGACAAGACAAAGACAAGACAAAGACAAGACAAAGACAAGACAAAGACAAGACAAAGACAAGACAAAGACAAGACAAAGACAAGACAAAGACAAGACAAAGACAAGACAAAGACAAGACAAAGACAAGACAAAGACAAGACAAAGACAAGACAAAGACAAGACAAAGACAAGACAAAGACAAGACAAAGACAAGACAAAGACAAGACAAAGACAAGACAAAGACAAGACAAAGACAAGACAAAGACAAGACAAAGACAAGACAAAGACAAGACAAAGACAAGACAAAGACAAGACAAAGACAAGACAAAGACAAGACAAAGACAAGACAAAGACAAGACAAAGACAAGACAAAGACAAGACAAAGACAAGACAAAGACAAGACAAAGACAAGACAAAGACAAGACAAAGACAAGACAAAGACAAGACAAAGACAAGACAAAGACAAGACAAAGACAAGACAAAGACAAGACAAAGACAAGACAAAGACAAGACAAAGACAAGACAAAGACAAGACAAAGACAAGACAAAGACAAGACAAAGACAAGACAAAGACAAGACAAAGACAAGACAAAGACAAGACAAAGACAAGACAAAGACAAGACAAAGACAAGACAAAGACAAGACAAAGACAAGACAAAGACAAGACAAAGACAAGACAAAGACAAGACAAAGACAAGACAAAGACAAGACAAAGACAAGACAAAGACAAGACAAAGACAAGACAAAGACAAGACAAAGACAACAAGAAGACAAGACAAAGACAAGACAAAGACAAGACAAAGACAAGACAAAGACAAGACAAAGACAAGACAAAGACAAGACAAAGACAAGACAAAGACAAGACAAAGACAAGACAAAGACAAGACAAAGACAAGACAAAGACAAGACAAAGACAAGACAAAGACAAGACAAAGACAAGACAAAGACAAGACAAAGACAAGACAAAGACAAGACAAAGACAAGACAAAGACAAGACAAAGACAAGACAAAGACAAGACAAAGACAAGACAAAGACAAGACAAAGACAAGACAAAGACAAGACAAAGACAAGACAAAGACAAGACAAAGACAAGACAAAGACAAGACAAAGACAAGACAAAGACAAGACAAAGACAAGACAAAGACAAGACAAAGACAAGACAAAGACAAGACAAAGACAAGACAAAGACAAGACAAAGACAAGACAAAGACAAGACAAAGACAAGACAAAGACAAGACAAAGACAAGACAAAGACAAGACAAAGACAAGACAAAGACAAGACAAAGACAAGACAAAGACAAGACAAAGACAAGACAAAGACAAGACAAAGACAAGACAAAGACAAGACAAAGACAAGACAAAGACAAGACAAAGACAAGACAAAGACAAGACAAAGACAAGACAAAGACAAGACAAAGACAAGACAAAGACAAGACAAAGACAAGACAAAGACAAGACAAAGACAAGACAAAGACAAGACAAAGACAAGACAAAGACAAGACAAAGACAAGACAAAGACAAGACAAAGACAAGACAAAGACAAGACAAAGACAAGACAAAGACAAGACAAAGACAAGACAAAGACAAGACAAAGACAAGACAAAGACAAGACAAAGACAAGACAAAGACAAGACAAAGACAAGACAAAGACAAGACAAAGACAAGACAAAGACAAGACAAAGACAAGACAAAGACAAGACAAAGACAAGACAAAGACAAGACAAAGACAAGACAAAGACAAGACAAAGACAAGACAAAGACAAGACAAAGACAAGACAAAGACAAGACAAAGACAAGACAAAGACAAGACAAAGACAAGACAAAGACAAGACAAAGACAAGACAAAGACAAGACAAAGACAAGACAAAGACAAGACAAAGACAAGACAAAGACAAGACAAAGACAAGACAAAGACAAGACAAAGACAAGACAAAGACAAGACAAAGACAAGACAAAGACAAGACAAAGACAAGACAAAGACAAGACAAAGACAAGACAAAGACAAGACAAAGACAAGACAAAGACAAGACAAAGACAAGACAAAGACAAGACAAAGACAAGACAAAGACAAGACAAAGACAAGACAAAGACAAGACAAAGACAAGACAAAGACAAGACAAAGACAAGACAAAGACAAGACAAAGACAAGACAAAGACAAGACAAAGACAAGACAAAGACAAGACAAAGACAAGACAAAGACAAGACAAAGACAAGACAAAGACAAGACAAAGACAAGACAAAGACAAGACAAAGACAAGACAAAGACAAGACAAAGACAAGACAAAGACAAGACAAAGACAAGACAAAGACAAGACAAAGACAAGACAAAGACAAGACAAAGACAAGACAAAGACAAGACAAAGACAAGACAAAGACAAGACAAAGACAAGACAAAGACAAGACAAAGACAAGACAAAGACAAGACAAAGACAAGACAAAGACAAGACAAAGACAAGACAAAGACAAGACAAAGACAAGACAAAGACAAGACAAAGACAAGACAAAGACAAGACAAAGACAAGACAAAGACAAGACAAAGACAAGACAAAGACAAGACAAAGACAAGACAAAGACAAGACAAAGACAAGACAAAGACAAGACAAAGACAAGACAAAGACAAGACAAAGACAAGACAAAGACAAGACAAAGACAAGACAAAGACAAGACAAAGACAAGACAAAGACAAGACAAAGACAAGACAAAGACAAGACAAAGACAAGACAAAGACAAGACAAAGACAAGACAAAGACAAGACAAAGACAAGACAAAGACAAGACAAAGACAAGACAAAGACAAGACAAAGACAAGACAAAGACAAGACAAAGACAAGACAAAGACAAGACAAAGACAAGACAAAGACAAGACAAAGACAAGACAAAGACAAGACAAAGACAAGACAAAGACAAGACAAAGACAAGACAAAGACAAGACAAAGACAAGACAAAGACAAGACAAAGACAAGACAAAGACAAGACAAAGACAAGACAAAGACAAGACAAAGACAAGACAAAGACAAGACAAAGACAAGACAAAGACAAGACAAAGACAAGACAAAGACAAGACAAAGACAAGACAAAGACAAGACAAAGACAAGACAAAGACAAGACAAAGACAAGACAAAGACAAGACAAAGACAAGACAAAGACAAGACAAAGACAAGACAAAGACAAGACAAAGACAAGACAAAGACAAGACAAAGACAAGACAAAGACAAGACAAAGACAAGACAAAGACAAGACAAAGACAAGACAAAGACAAGACAAAGACAAGACAAAGACAAGACAAAGACAAGACAAAGACAAGACAAAGACAAGACAAAGACAAGACAAAGACAAGACAAAGACAAGACAAAGACAAGACAAAGACAAGACAAAGACAAGACAAAGACAAGACAAAGACAAGACAAAGACAAGACAAAGACAAGACAAAGACAAGACAAAGACAAGACAAAGACAAGACAAAGACAAGACAAAGACAAGACAAAGACAAGACAAAGACAAGACAAAGACAAGACAAAGACAAGACAAAGACAAGACAAAGACAAGACAAAGACAAGACAAAGACAAGACAAAGACAAGACAAAGACAAGACAAAGACAAGACAAAGACAAGACAAAGACAAGACAAAGACAAGACAAAGACAAGACAAAGACAAGACAAAGACAAGACAAAGACAAGACAAAGACAAGACAAAGACAAGACAAAGACAAGACAAAGACAAGACAAAGACAAGACAAAGACAAGACAAAGACAAGACAAAGACAAGACAAAGACAAGACAAAGACAAGACAAAGACAAGACAAAGACAAGACAAAGACAAGACAAAGACAAGACAAAGACAAGACAAAGACAAGACAAAGACAAGACAAAGACAAGACAAAGACAAGACAAAGACAAGACAAAGACAAGACAAAGACAAGACAAAGACAAGACAAAGACAAGACAAAGACAAGACAAAGACAAGACAAAGACAAGACAAAGACAAGACAAAGACAAGACAAAGACAAGACAAAGACAAGACAAAGACAAGACAAAGACAAGACAAAGACAAGACAAAGACAAGACAAAGACAAGACAAAGACAAGACAAAGACAAGACAAAGACAAGACAAAGACAAGACAAAGACAAGACAAAGACAAGACAAAGACAAGACAAAGACAAGACAAAGACAAGACAAAGACAAGACAAAGACAAGACAAAGACAAGACAAAGACAAGACAAAGACAAGACAAAGACAAGACAAAGACAAGACAAAGACAAGACAAAGACAAGACAAAGACAAGACAAAGACAAGACAAAGACAAGACAAAGACAAGACAAAGACAAGACAAAGACAAGACAAAGACAAGACAAAGACAAGACAAAGACAAGACAAAGACAAGACAAAGACAAGACAAAGACAAGACAAAGACAAGACAAAGACAAGACAAAGACAAGACAAAGACAAGACAAAGACAAGACAAAGACAAGACAAAGACAAGACAAAGACAAGACAAAGACAAGACAAAGACAAGACAAAGACAAGACAAAGACAAGACAAAGACAAGACAAAGACAAGACAAAGACAAGACAAAGACAAGACAAAGACAAGACAAAGACAAGACAAAGACAAGACAAAGACAAGACAAAGACAAGACAAAGACAAGACAAAGACAAGACAAAGACAAGACAAAGACAAGACAAAGACAAGACAAAGACAAGACAAAGACAAGACAAAGACAAGACAAAGACAAGACAAAGACAAGACAAAGACAAGACAAAGACAAGACAAAGACAAGACAAAGACAAGACAAAGACAAGACAAAGACAAGACAAAGACAAGACAAAGACAAGACAAAGACAAGACAAAGACAAGACAAAGACAAGACAAAGACAAGACAAAGACAAGACAAAGACAAGACAAAGACAAGACAAAGACAAGACAAAGACAAGACAAAGACAAGACAAAGACAAGACAAAGACAAGACAAAGACAAGACAAAGACAAGACAAAGACAAGACAAAGACAAGACAAAGACAAGACAAAGACAAGACAAAGACAAGACAAAGACAAGACAAAGACAAGACAAAGACAAGACAAAGACAAGACAAAGACAAGACAAAGACAAGACAAAGACAAGACAAAGACAAGACAAAGACAAGACAAAGACAAGACAAAGACAAGACAAAGACAAGACAAAGACAAGACAAAGACAAGACAAAGACAAGACAAAGACAAGACAAAGACAAGACAAAGACAAGACAAAGACAAGACAAAGACAAGACAAAGACAAGACAAAGACAAGACAAAGACAAGACAAAGACAAGACAAAGACAAGACAAAGACAAGACAAAGACAAGACAAAGACAAGACAAAGACAAGACAAAGACAAGACAAAGACAAGACAAAGACAAGACAAAGACAAGACAAAGACAAGACAAAGACAAGACAAAGACAAGACAAAGACAAGACAAAGACAAGACAAAGACAAGACAAAGACAAGACAAAGACAAGACAAAGACAAGACAAAGACAAGACAAAGACAAGACAAAGACAAGACAAAGACAAGACAAAGACAAGACAAAGACAAGACAAAGACAAGACAAAGACAAGACAAAGACAAGACAAAGACAAGACAAAGACAAGACAAAGACAAGACAAAGACAAGACAAAGACAAGACAAAGACAAGACAAAGACAAGACAAAGACAAGACAAAGACAAGACAAAGACAAGACAAAGACAAGACAAAGACAAGACAAAGACAAGACAAAGACAAGACAAAGACAAGACAAAGACAAGACAAAGACAAGACAAAGACAAGACAAAGACAAGACAAAGACAAGACAAAGACAAGACAAAGACAAGACAAAGACAAGACAAAGACAAGACAAAGACAAGACAAAGACAAGACAAAGACAAGACAAAGACAAGACAAAGACAAGACAAAGACAAGACAAAGACAAGACAAAGACAAGACAAAGACAAGACAAAGACAAGACAAAGACAAGACAAAGACAAGACAAAGACAAGACAAAGACAAGACAAAGACAAGACAAAGACAAGACAAAGACAAGACAAAGACAAGACAAAGACAAGACAAAGACAAGACAAAGACAAGACAAAGACAAGACAAAGACAAGACAAAGACAAGACAAAGACAAGACAAAGACAAGACAAAGACAAGACAAAGACAAGACAAAGACAAGACAAAGACAAGACAAAGACAAGACAAAGACAAGACAAAGACAAGACAAAGACAAGACAAAGACAAGACAAAGACAAGACAAAGACAAGACAAAGACAAGACAAAGACAAGACAAAGACAAGACAAAGACAAGACAAAGACAAGACAAAGACAAGACAAAGACAAGACAAAGACAAGACAAAGACAAGACAAAGACAAGACAAAGACAAGACAAAGACAAGACAAAGACAAGACAAAGACAAGACAAAGACAAGACAAAGACAAGACAAAGACAAGACAAAGACAAGACAAAGACAAGACAAAGACAAGACAAAGACAAGACAAAGACAAGACAAAGACAAGACAAAGACAAGACAAAGACAAGACAAAGACAAGACAAAGACAAGACAAAGACAAGACAAAGACAAGACAAAGACAAGACAAAGACAAGACAAAGACAAGACAAAGACAAGACAAAGACAAGACAAAGACAAGACAAAGACAAGACAAAGACAAGACAAAGACAAGACAAAGACAAGACAAAGACAAGACAAAGACAAGACAAAGACAAGACAAAGACAAGACAAAGACAAGACAAAGACAAGACAAAGACAAGACAAAGACAAGACAAAGACAAGACAAAGACAAGACAAAGACAAGACAAAGACAAGACAAAGACAAGACAAAGACAAGACAAAGACAAGACAAAGACAAGACAAAGACAAGACAAAGACAAGACAAAGACAAGACAAAGACAAGACAAAGACAAGACAAAGACAAGACAAAGACAAGACAAAGACAAGACAAAGACAAGACAAAGACAAGACAAAGACAAGACAAAGACAAGACAAAGACAAGACAAAGACAAGACAAAGACAAGACAAAGACAAGACAAAGACAAGACAAAGACAAGACAAAGACAAGACAAAGACAAGACAAAGACAAGACAAAGACAAGACAAAGACAAGACAAAGACAAGACAAAGACAAGACAAAGACAAGACAAAGACAAGACAAAGACAAGACAAAGACAAGACAAAGACAAGACAAAGACAAGACAAAGACAAGACAAAGACAAGACAAAGACAAGACAAAGACAAGACAAAGACAAGACAAAGACAAGACAAAGACAAGACAAAGACAAGACAAAGACAAGACAAAGACAAGACAAAGACAAGACAAAGACAAGACAAAGACAAGACAAAGACAAGACAAAGACAAGACAAAGACAAGACAAAGACAAGACAAAGACAAGACAAAGACAAGACAAAGACAAGACAAAGACAAGACAAAGACAAGACAAAGACAAGACAAAGACAAGACAAAGACAAGACAAAGACAAGACAAAGACAAGACAAAGACAAGACAAAGACAAGACAAAGACAAGACAAAGACAAGACAAAGACAAGACAAAGACAAGACAAAGACAAGACAAAGACAAGACAAAGACAAGACAAAGACAAGACAAAGACAAGACAAAGACAAGACAAAGACAAGACAAAGACAAGACAAAGACAAGACAAAGACAAGACAAAGACAAGACAAAGACAAGACAAAGACAAGACAAAGACAAGACAAAGACAAGACAAAGACAAGACAAAGACAAGACAAAGACAAGACAAAGACAAGACAAAGACAAGACAAAGACAAGACAAAGACAAGACAAAGACAAGACAAAGACAAGACAAAGACAAGACAAAGACAAGACAAAGACAAGACAAAGACAAGACAAAGACAAGACAAAGACAAGACAAAGACAAGACAAAGACAAGACAAAGACAAGACAAAGACAAGACAAAGACAAGACAAAGACAAGACAAAGACAAGACAAAGACAAGACAAAGACAAGACAAAGACAAGACAAAGACAAGACAAAGACAAGACAAAGACAAGACAAAGACAAGACAAAGACAAGACAAAGACAAGACAAAGACAAGACAAAGACAAGACAAAGACAAGACAAAGACAAGACAAAGACAAGACAAAGACAAGACAAAGACAAGACAAAGACAAGACAAAGACAAGACAAAGACAAGACAAAGACAAGACAAAGACAAGACAAAGACAAGACAAAGACAAGACAAAGACAAGACAAAGACAAGACAAAGACAAGACAAAGACAAGACAAAGACAAGACAAAGACAAGACAAAGACAAGACAAAGACAAGACAAAGACAAGACAAAGACAAGACAAAGACAAGACAAAGACAAGACAAAGACAAGACAAAGACAAGACAAAGACAAGACAAAGACAAGACAAAGACAAGACAAAGACAAGACAAAGACAAGACAAAGACAAGACAAAGACAAGACAAAGACAAGACAAAGACAAGACAAAGACAAGAAGACAAGACAAAGACAAGACAAAGACAAGACAAAGACAAGACAAAGACAAGACAAAGACAAGACAAAGACAAGACAAAGACAAGACAAAGACAAGACAAAGACAAGACAAAGACAAGACAAAGACAAGACAAAGACAAGACAAAGACAAGACAAAGACAAGACAAAGACAAGACAAAGACAAGACAAAGACAAGACAAAGACAAGACAAAGACAAGACAAAGACAAGACAAAGACAAGACAAAGACAAGACAAAGACAAGACAAAGACAAGACAAAGACAAGACAAAGACAAGACAAAGACAAGACAAAGACAAGACAAAGACAAGACAAAGACAAGACAAAGACAAGACAAAGACAAGACAAAGACAAGACAAAGACAAGACAAAGACAAGACAAAGACAAGACAAAGACAAGACAAAGACAAGACAAAGACAAGACAAAGACAAGACAAAGACAAAACAAAGACAAGACAAAGACAAGACAAAGACAAGACAAAGACA
>NW_026683778.1:0-24381 GCF_030247195.1 Topomyia yanbarensis | reverse complement strand
CCTTCGGCAAAGTTGTTCAGCATATCCTGGACTATACTTCTATCTATCTGTTGACATACTACAAGAAGAATTGTAGTCTGTAGAATTAAAAATGCAAAAATGAAGGTTTTCCCATACTAATCTCCATACAAATTTCAAACGCAATGCGCCACGCCGGGTCAACACCAATCGACCCCAAATTTTGCACACTTGTTTGGGACCCCAAAAGGTACCAAAAAGTGCTGTGCTCGGTTGATGTGGCTATGATTACGTTTTTCCATATAACAATGCCCCACCCTAATATATATATATATATATATATATATATATATATATATATATATATATATATATATATATATATATATATATATATATATATATATATATATATATATATATATATATATATATATATATATATATATATATATATATATATATATATATATATATATATATATATATATATATATATATATATATATATATATATGTATATATATATATATATATATATATATATATATATATATATATATATATATATATATATATATATATATATATATATATATATATATATATATATATATATATATATATATATATATATATGTAAGAATAAATTGACTCATACTAACAAATTGAAATAAATCGAATGACCGAACATGAAATGCATAAAATTAAAGATATGAATAAAATGAATCAAATGTATCAAATGAATGAAATGAATGAAATGAATGAAATGAATGAAATGAATGAAATGAATGAAATGAATGAAATGAATGAAATGAATGAAATAAATGAAATGAATGAAATGAATGAAATGAATGAAATGAATGAAATGAATGAAATGAATGAAATGAATGAAATGAATGAAATGAATGAAATAAATGAAATGAATGAAATGAACGAAATGAACGAAATGAACGAAATGAACGAAATGAACGAAATGAACGAAATGAACTAATGAACGAAATGAACGAAATGAACGAAATGAACGAAATGAACGAAATGAACGAAATGAACGAAATGAACGAAATGAACGAAATGAACGAAATGAACGAAATGAACGAAATGAACGAAATGAACGAAATGAACGAAATGAACGAAATGAACGAAATGAACGAAATGAACGAAATGAACGAAATGAACGAAATGAACGAAATGAACGAAATGAACGAAATGAACGAAATGAACGAAATGAACGAAATGAACGAAATGAACGAAATGAACGAAATGAACGAAATGAACGAAATGAACGAAATGAACGAAATGAACGAAATGAACGAAATGAACGAAATGAACGAAATGAACGAAATGAACGAAAATGAACGAAATGAACGAAATGAACGAAATGAACGAAATGAACGAAATGAACGAAATGAACGAAATGAACGAAATGAACGAAATGAACGAAATGAACGAAATGAACGAAATGAACGAAATGAACGAAATGAACGAAATGAACGAAATGAACGAAATGAACGAAATGAACGAAATGAACGAAATGAACGAAATGAACGAAATGAACGAAATGAACGAAATGAACGAAATGAACGAAATGAACGAAATGAACGAAATGAACGAAATGAACGAAATGAACGAAATGAACGAAATGAACGAAATGAACGAAATGAACGAAATGAACGAAATGAACGAAATGAACGAAATGAACGAAATGAACGAAATGAACGAAATGAACGAAATGAACGAAATGAACGAAATGAACGAAATGAACGAAATGAACGAAATGAACGAAATGAACGAAATGAACGAAATGAACGAAATGAACGAAATGAACGAAATGAACGAAATGAACGAAATGAATGAAATGAACGAAATGAACGAAATGAACGAAATGAACGAAATGAACGAAATGAATGAAATGAACGAAATGAATGAAATGAACGAAATGAACGAAATGAACGAAATGAACGAAATGAACGAAATGAACGAAATGAACGAAATGAACGAAATGAACGAAATGAACGAAATGAACGAAATGAATGAAATGAACGAAATGAACGAAATGAACGAAATGAACGAAATGAACGAAATGAACGAAATGAACGAAATGAACGAAATGAACGAAATGAACGAAATGAACGAAATGAATGAAATGAACGAAATGAACGAAATGAACGAAATGAATGAAATGAACGAAATGAACGAAATGAACGAAATGAACGAAATGAACGAAATGAACGAAATGAACGAAATGAACGAAATGAACGAAATGAACGAATGAAACGAATGAAACGAATGAAATGAATGAAATGAATGAAATGAATGAAATGAATGAAATGAATGAAATGAATGAAATGAATGAAATGAATGAAATGAATGAAATGAATGAAATGAATGAAATGAATGAAATGAATGAAATGAATGAAATGAATGAAATGAATGAAATGAATGAAATGAATGAAATGAATGAAATGAATGAAATGAATGAAATGAATGAAATGAATGAAATGAATGAAATGAATGAAATGAATGAAATGAATGAAATGAATGAAATGAATGAAATGAATGAAATGAATGAAATGAATGAAATGAATGAAATGAATGAAATGAATGAAATGAATGAAATGAATGAAATGAATGAAATGAATGAAATGAATGAAATGAATGAAATGAATGAAATGAATGAAATGAATGAAATGAATGAAATGAATGAAATGAATGAAATGAATGAAATGAATGAAATGAATGAAATGAATGAAATGAATGAAATGAATGAAATGAATGAAATGAATGAAATGAATGAAATGAATGAAATGAATGAAATGAATGAAATGAATGAAATGAATGAAATGAATGAAATGAATGAAATGAATGAAATGAATGAAATGAATGAAATGAATGAAATGAATGAAATGAATGAAATGAATGAAATGAATGAAATGAATGAAATGAATGAAATGAATGAAATGAATGAAATGAATGAAATGAATGAAATGAATGAAATGAATGAAATGAATGAAATGAATGAAATGAATGAAATGAATGAAATGAATGAAATGAATGAAATGAATGAAATGAATGAAATGAATGAAATGAATGAAATGAATGAAATGAATGAAATGAATGAAATGAATGAAATGAATGAAATGAATGAAATGAATGAAATGAATGAAATGAATGAAATGAATGAAATGAATGAAATGAATGAAATGAATGAAATGAATGAAATGAATGAAATGAATGAAATGAATGAAATGAATGAAATGAATGAAATGAATGAAATGAATGAAATGAATGAAATGAATGAAATGAATGAAATGAATGAAATGAATGAAATGAATGAAATGAATGAAATGAATGAAATGAATGAAATGAATGAAATGAATGAAATGAATGAAATGAATGAAATGAATGAAATGAATGAAATGAATGAAATGAATGAAATGAATGAAATGAATGAAATGAATGAAATGAATGAAATGAATGAAATGAATGAAATGAATGAAATGAATGAAATGAATGAAATGAATGAAATGAATGAAATGAATGAAATGAATGAAATGAATGAAATGAATGAAATGAATGAAATGAATGAAATGAATGAAATGAATGAAATGAATGAAATGAATGAAATGAATGAAATGAATGAAATGAATGAAATGAATGAAATGAATGAAATGAATGAAATGAATGAAATGAATGAAATGAATGAAATGAATGAAATGAATGAAATGAATGAAATGAATGAAATGAATGAAATGAATGAAATGAATGAAATGAATGAAATGAATGAAATGAATGAAATGAATGAAATGAATGAAATGAATGAAATGAATGAAATGAATGAAATGAATGAAATGAATGAAATGAATGAAATGAATGAAATGAATGAAATGAATGAAATGAATGAAATGAATGAAATGAATGAAATGAATGAAATGAATGAAATGAATGAAATGAATGAAATGAATGAAATGAATGAAATGAATGAAATGAATGAAATGAATGAAATGAATGAAATGAATGAAATGAATGAAATGAATGAAATGAATGAAATGAATGAAATGAATGAAATGAATGAAATGAATGAAATGAATGAAATGAATGAAATGAATGAAATGAATGAAATGAATGAAATGAATGAAATGAATGAAATGAATGAAATGAATGAAATGAATGAAATGAATGAAATGAATGAAATGAATGAAATGAATGAAATGAATGAAATGAATGAAATGAATGAAATGAATGAAATGAATGAAATGAATGAAATGAATGAAATGAATGAAATGAATGAAATGAATGAAATGAATGAAATGAATGAAATGAATGAAATGAATGAAATGAATGAAATGAATGAAATGAATGAAATGAATGAAATGAATGAAATGAATGAAATGAATGAAATGAATGAAATGAATGAAATGAATGAAATGAATGAAATGAATGAAATGAATGAAATGAATGAAATGAATGAAATGAATGAAATGAATGAAATGAATGAAATGAATGAAATGAATGAAATGAATGAAATGAATGAAATGAATGAAATGAATGAAATGAATGAAATGAATGAAATGAATGAAATGAATGAAATGAATGAAATGAATGAAATGAATGAAATGAATGAAATGAATGAAATGAATGAAATGAATGAAATGAATGAAATGAATGAAATGAATGAAATGAATGAAATGAATGAAATGAATGAAATGAATGAAATGAATGAAATGAATGAAATGAATGAAATGAATGAAATGAATGAAATGAATGAAATGAATGAAATGAATGAAATGAATGAAATGAATGAAATGAATGAAATGAATGAAATGAATGAAATGAATGAAATGAATGAAATGAATGAAATGAATGAAATGAATGAAATGAATGAAATGAATGAAATGAATGAAATGAATGAAATGAATGAAATGAATGAAATGAATGAAATGAATGAAATGAATGAAATGAATGAAATGAATGAAATGAATGAAATGAATGAAATGAATGAAATGAATGAAATGAATGAAATGAATGAAATGAATGAAATGAATGAAATGAATGAAATGAATGAAATGAATGAAATGAATGAAATGAATGAAATGAATGAAATGAATGAAATGAATGAAATGAATGAAATGAATGAAATGAATGAAATGAATGAAATGAATGAAATGAATGAAATGAATGAAATGAATGAAATGAATGAAATGAATGAAATGAATGAAATGAATGAAATGAATGAAATGAATGAAATGAATGAAATGAATGAAATGAATGAAATGAATGAAATGAATGAAATGAATGAAATGAATGAAATGAATGAAATGAATGAAATGAATGAAATGAATGAAATGAATGAAATGAATGAAATGAATGAAATGAATGAAATGAATGAAATGAATGAAATGAATGAAATGAATGAAATGAATGAAATGAATGAAATGAATGAAATGAATGAAATGAATGAAATGAATGAAATGAATGAAATGAATGAAATGAATGAAATGAATGAAATGAATGAAATGAATGAAATGAATGAAATGAATGAAATGAATGAAATGAATGAAATGAATGAAATGAATGAAATGAATGAAATGAATGAAATGAATGAAATGAATGAAATGAATGAAATGAATGAAATGAATGAAATGAATGAAATGAATGAAATGAATGAAATGAATGAAATGAATGAAATGAATGAAATGAATGAAATGAATGAAATGAATGAAATGAATGAAATGAATGAAATGAATGAAATGAATGAAATGAATGAAATGAATGAAATGAATGAAATGAATGAAATGAATGAAATGAATGAAATGAATGAAATGAATGAAATGAATGAAATGAATGAAATGAATGAAATGAATGAAATGAATGAAATGAATGAAATGAATGAAATGAATGAAATGAATGAAATGAATGAAATGAATGAAATGAATGAAATGAATGAAATGAATGAAATGAATGAAATGAATGAAATGAATGAAATGAATGAAATGAATGAAATGAATGAAATGAATGAAATGAATGAAATGAATGAAATGAATGAAATGAATGAAATGAATGAAATGAATGAAATGAATGAAATGAATGAAATGAATGAAATGAATGAAATGAATGAAATGAATGAAATGAATGAAATGAATGAAATGAATGAAATGAATGAAATGAATGAAATGAATGAAATGAATGAAATGAATGAAATGAATGAAATGAATGAAATGAATGAAATGAATGAAATGAATGAAATGAATGAAATGAATGAAATGAATGAAATGAATGAAATGAATGAAATGAATGAAATGAATGAAATGAATGAAATGAATGAAATGAATGAAATGAATGAAATGAATGAAATGAATGAAATGAATGAAATGAATGAAATGAATGAAATGAATGAAATGAATGAAATGAATGAAATGAATGAAATGAATGAAATGAATGAAATGAATGAAATGAATGAAATGAATGAAATGAATGAAATGAATGAAATGAATGAAATGAATGAAATGAATGAAATGAATGAAATGAATGAAATGAATGAAATGAATGAAATGAATGAAATGAATGAAATGAATGAAATGAATGAAATGAATGAAATGAATGAAATGAATGAAATGAATGAAATGAATGAAATGAATGAAATGAATGAAATGAATGAAATGAATGAAATGAATGAAATGAATGAAATGAATGAAATGAATGAAATGAATGAAATGAATGAAATGAATGAAATGAATGAAATGAATGAAATGAATGAAATGAATGAAATGAATGAAATGAATGAAATGAATGAAATGAATGAAATGAATGAAATGAATGAAATGAATGAAATGAATGAAATGAATGAAATGAATGAAATGAATGAAATGAATGAAATGAATGAAATGAATGAAATGAATGAAATGAATGAAATGAATGAAATGAATGAAATGAATGAAATGAATGAAATGAATGAAATGAATGAAATGAATGAAATGAATGAAATGAATGAAATGAATGAAATGAATGAAATGAATGAAATGAATGAAATGAATGAAATGAATGAAATGAATGAAATGAATGAAATGAATGAAATGAATGAAATGAATGAAATGAATGAAATGAATGAAATGAATGAAATGAATGAAATGAATGAAATGAATGAAATGAATGAAATGAATGAAATGAATGAAATGAATGAAATGAATGAAATGAATGAAATGAATGAAATGAATGAAATGAATGAAATGAATGAAATGAATGAAATGAATGAAATGAATGAAATGAATGAAATGAATGAAATGAATGAAATGAATGAAATGAATGAAATGAATGAAATGAATGAAATGAATGAAATGAATGAAATGAATGAAATGAATGAAATGAATGAAATGAATGAAATGAATGAAATGAATGAAATGAATGAAATGAATGAAATGAATGAAATGAATGAAATGAATGAAATGAATGAAATGAATGAAATGAATGAAATGAATGAAATGAATGAAATGAATGAAATGAATGAAATGAATGAAATGAATGAAATGAATGAAATGAATGAAATGAATGAAATGAATGAAATGAATGAAATGAATGAAATGAATGAAATGAATGAAATGAATGAAATGAATGAAATGAATGAAATGAATGAAATGAATGAAATGAATGAAATGAATGAAATGAATGAAATGAATGAAATGAATGAAATGAATGAAATGAATGAAATGAATGAAATGAATGAAATGAATGAAATGAATGAAATGAATGAAATGAATGAAATGAATGAAATGAATGAAATGAATGAAATGAATGAAATGAATGAAATGAATGAAATGAATGAAATGAATGAAATGAATGAAATGAATGAAATGAATGAAATGAATGAAATGAATGAAATGAATGAAATGAATGAAATGAATGAAATGAATGAAATGAATGAAATGAATGAAATGAATGAAATGAATGAAATGAATGAAATGAATGAAATGAATGAAATGAATGAAATGAATGAAATGAATGAAATGAATGAAATGAATGAAATGAATGAAATGAATGAAATGAATGAAATGAATGAAATGAATGAAATGAATGAAATGAATGAAATGAATGAAATGAATGAAATGAATGAAATGAATGAAATGAATGAAATGAATGAAATGAATGAAATGAATGAAATGAATGAAATGAATGAAATGAATGAAATGAATGAAATGAATGAAATGAATGAAATGAATGAAATGAATGAAATGAATGAAATGAATGAAATGAATGAAATGAATGAAATGAATGAAATGAATGAAATGAATGAAATGAATGAAATGAATGAAATGAATGAAATGAATGAAATGAATGAAATGAATGAAATGAATGAAATGAATGAAATGAATGAAATGAATGAAATGAATGAAATGAATGAAATGAATGAAATGAATGAAATGAATGAAATGAATGAAATGAATGAAATGAATGAAATGAATGAAATGAATGAAATGAATGAAATGAATGAAATGAATGAAATGAATGAAATGAATGAAATGAATGAAATGAATGAAATGAATGAAATGAATGAAATGAATGAAATGAATGAAATGAATGAAATGAATGAAATGAATGAAATGAATGAAATGAATGAAATGAATGAAATGAATGAAATGAATGAAATGAATGAAATGAATGAAATGAATGAAATGAATGAAATGAATGAAATGAATGAAATGAATGAAATGAATGAAATGAATGAAATGAATGAAATGAATGAAATGAATGAAATGAATGAAATGAATGAAATGAATGAAATGAATGAAATGAATGAAATGAATGAAATGAATGAAATGAATGAAATGAATGAAATGAATGAAATGAATGAAATGAATGAAATGAATGAAATGAATGAAATGAATGAAATGAATGAAATGAATGAAATGAATGAAATGAATGAAATGAATGAAATGAATGAAATGAATGAAATGAATGAAATGAATGAAATGAATGAAATGAATGAAATGAATGAAATGAATGAAATGAATGAAATGAATGAAATGAATGAAATGAATGAAATGAATGAAATGAATGAAATGAATGAAATGAATGAAATGAATGAAATGAATGAAATGAATGAAATGAATGAAATGAATGAAATGAATGAAATGAATGAAATGAATGAAATGAATGAAATGAATGAAATGAATGAAATGAATGAAATGAATGAAATGAATGAAATGAATGAAATGAATGAAATGAATGAAATGAATGAAATGAATGAAATGAATGAAATGAATGAAATGAATGAAATGAATGAAATGAATGAAATGAATGAAATGAATGAAATGAATGAAATGAATGAAATGAATGAAATGAATGAAATGAATGAAATGAATGAAATGAATGAAATGAATGAAATGAATGAAATGAATGAAATGAATGAAATGAATGAAATGAATGAAATGAATGAAATGAATGAAATGAATGAAATGAATGAAATGAATGAAATGAATGAAATGAATGAAATGAATGAAATGAATGAAATGAATGAAATGAATGAAATGAATGAAATGAATGAAATGAATGAAATGAATGAAATGAATGAAATGAATGAAATGAATGAAATGAATGAAATGAATGAAATGAATGAAATGAATGAAATGAATGAAATGAATGAAATGAATGAAATGAATGAAATGAATGAAATGAATGAAATGAATGAAATGAATGAAATGAATGAAATGAATGAAATGAATGAAATGAATGAAATGAATGAAATGAATGAAATGAATGAAATGAATGAAATGAATGAAATGAATGAAATGAATGAAATGAATGAAATGAATGAAATGAATGAAATGAATGAAATGAATGAAATGAATGAAATGAATGAAATGAATGAAATGAATGAAATGAATGAAATGAATGAAATGAATGAAATGAATGAAATGAATGAAATGAATGAAATGAATGAAATGAATGAAATGAATGAAATGAATGAAATGAATGAAATGAATGAAATGAATGAAATGAATGAAATGAATGAAATGAATGAAATGAATGAAATGAATGAAATGAATGAAATGAATGAAATGAATGAAATGAATGAAATGAATGAAATGAATGAAATGAATGAAATGAATGAAATGAATGAAATGAATGAAATGAATGAAATGAATGAAATGAATGAAATGAATGAAATGAATGAAATGAATGAAATGAATGAAATGAATGAAATGAATGAAATGAATGAAATGAATGAAATGAATGAAATGAATGAAATGAATGAAATGAATGAAATGAATGAAATGAATGAAATGAATGAAATGAATGAAATGAATGAAATGAATGAAATGAATGAAATGAATGAAATGAATGAAATGAATGAAATGAATGAAATGAATGAAATGAATGAAATGAATGAAATGAATGAAATGAATGAAATGAATGAAATGAATGAAATGAATGAAATGAATGAAATGAATGAAATGAATGAAATGAATGAAATGAATGAAATGAATGAAATGAATGAAATGAATGAAATGAATGAAATGAATGAAATGAATGAAATGAATGAAATGAATGAAATGAATGAAATGAATGAAATGAATGAAATGAATGAAATGAATGAAATGAATGAAATGAATGAAATGAATGAAATGAATGAAATGAATGAAATGAATGAAATGAATGAAATGAATGAAATGAATGAAATGAATGAAATGAATGAAATGAATGAAATGAATGAAATGAATGAAATGAATGAAATGAATGAAATGAATGAAATGAATGAAATGAATGAAATGAATGAAATGAATGAAATGAATGAAATGAATGAAATGAATGAAATGAATGAAATGAATGAAATGAATGAAATGAATGAAATGAATGAAATGAATGAAATGAATGAAATGAATGAAATGAATGAAATGAATGAAATGAATGAAATGAATGAAATGAATGAAATGAATGAAATGAATGAAATGAATGAAATGAATGAAATGAATGAAATGAATGAAATGAATGAAATGAATGAAATGAATGAAATGAATGAAATGAATGAAATGAATGAAATGAATGAAATGAATGAAATGAATGAAATGAATGAAATGAATGAAATGAATGAAATGAATGAAATGAATGAAATGAATGAAATGAATGAAATGAATGAAATGAATGAAATGAATGAAATGAATGAAATGAATGAAATGAATGAAATGAATGAAATGAATGAAATGAATGAAATGAATGAAATGAATGAAATGAATGAAATGAATGAAATGAATGAAATGAATGAAATGAATGAAATGAATGAAATGAATGAAATGAATGAAATGAATGAAATGAATGAAATGAATGAAATGAATGAAATGAATGAAATGAATGAAATGAATGAAATGAATGAAATGAATGAAATGAATGAAATGAATGAAATGAATGAAATGAATGAAATGAATGAAATGAATGAAATGAATGAAATGAATGAAATGAATGAAATGAATGAAATGAATGAAATGAATGAAATGAATGAAATGAATGAAATGAATGAAATGAATGAAATGAATGAAATGAATGAAATGAATGAAATGAATGAAATGAATGAAATGAATGAAATGAATGAAATGAATGAAATGAATGAAATGAATGAAATGAATGAAATGAATGAAATGAATGAAATGAATGAAATGAATGAAATGAATGAAATGAATGAAATGAATGAAATGAATGAAATGAATGAAATGAATGAAATGAATGAAATGAATGAAATGAATGAAATGAATGAAATGAATGAAATGAATGAAATGAATGAAATGAATGAAATGAATGAAATGAATGAAATGAATGAAATGAATGAAATGAATGAAATGAATGAAATGAATGAAATGAATGAAATGAATGAAATGAATGAAATGAATGAAATGAATGAAATGAATGAAATGAATGAAATGAATGAAATGAATGAAATGAATGAAATGAATGAAATGAATGAAATGAATGAAATGAATGAAATGAATGAAATGAATGAAATGAATGAAATGAATGAAATGAATGAAATGAATGAAATGAATGAAATGAATGAAATGAATGAAATGAATGAAATGAATGAAATGAATGAAATGAATGAAATGAATGAAATGAATGAAATGAATGAAATGAATGAAATGAATGAAATGAATGAAATGAATGAAATGAATGAAATGAATGAAATGAATGAAATGAATGAAATGAATGAAATGAATGAAATGAATGAAATGAATGAAATGAATGAAATGAATGAAATGAATGAAATGAATGAAATGAATGAAATGAATGAAATGAATGAAATGAATGAAATGAATGAAATGAATGAAATGAATGAAATGAATGAAATGAATGAAATGAATGAAATGAATGAAATGAATGAAATGAATGAAATGAATGAAATGAATGAAATGAATGAAATGAATGAAATGAATGAAATGAATGAAATGAATGAAATGAATGAAATGAATGAAATGAATGAAATGAATGAAATGAATGAAATGAATGAAATGAATGAAATGAATGAAATGAATGAAATGAATGAAATGAATGAAATGAATGAAATGAATGAAATGAATGAAATGAATGAAATGAATGAAATGAATGAAATGAATGAAATGAATGAAATGAATGAAATGAATGAAATGAATGAAATGAATGAAATGAATGAAATGAATGAAATGAATGAAATGAATGAAATGAATGAAATGAATGAAATGAATGAAATGAATGAAATGAATGAAATGAATGAAATGAATGAAATGAATGAAATGAATGAAATGAATGAAATGAATGAAATGAATGAAATGAATGAAATGAATGAAATGAATGAAATGAATGAAATGAATGAAATGAATGAAATGAATGAAATGAATGAAATGAATGAAATGAATGAAATGAATGAAATGAATGAAATGAATGAAATGAATGAAATGAATGAAATGAATGAAATGAATGAAATGAATGAAATGAATGAAATGAATGAAATGAATGAAATGAATGAAATGAATGAATGAATGAAATGAATGAAATGAATGAAATGAATGAAATGAATGAAATGAATGAATGAATGAAATGAATGAAATGAATGAAATGAATGAAATGAATGAAATGAATGAAATGAATGAAATGAATGAAATGAATGAAATGAATGAAATGAATGAAATGAATGAAATGAATGAAATGAATGAAATGAATGAAATGAATGAAATGAATGAAATGAATGAAATGAATGAAATGAATGAAATGAATGAAATGAATGAAATGAATGAAATGAATGAAATGAATGAAATGAATGAAATGAATGAAATGAATGAAATGAATGAAATGAATGAAATGAATGAAATGAATGAAATGAATGAAATGAATGAAATGAATGAAATGAATGAAATGAATGAAATGAATGAAATGAATGAAATGAATGAAATGAATGAAATGAATGAAATGAATGAAATGAATGAAATGAATGAAATGAATGAATGAATGAAATGAATGAAATGAATGAAATGAATGAAATGAATGAAATGAATGAAATGAATGAATGAATGAAATGAATGAAATGAATGAAATGAATGAAATGAATGAAATGAATGAAATGAATGAAATGAATGAAATGAATGAAATGAATGAAATGAATGAAATGAATGAAATGAATGAAATGAATGAAATGAATGAAATGAATGAAATGAATGAAATGAATGAAATGAATGAAATGAATGAAATGAATGAAATGAATGAAATGAATGAAATGAATGAAATGAATGAAATGAATGAAATGAATGAAATGAATGAAATGAATGAAATGAATGAAATGAATGAAATGAATGAAATGAATGAAATGAATGAAATGAATGAAATGAATGAAATGAATGAAATGAATGAAATGAATGAAATGAATGAAATGAATGAAATGAATGAAATGAATGAAATGAATGAAATGAATGAAATGAATGAAATGAATGAAATGAATGAAATGAATGAAATGAATGAAATGAATGAAATGAATGAAATGAATGAAATGAATGAAATGAATGAAATGAATGAAATGAATGAAATGAATGAAATGAATGAAATGAATGAAATGAATGAAATGAATGAAATGAATGAAATGAATGAAATGAATGAAATGAAATGAAATGAATGAAATGAATGAAATGAATGAAATGAATGAAATGAATGAAATGAATGAAATGAATGAAATGAATGAAATGAATGAAATGAATGAAATGAATGAAATGAATGAAATGAATGAAATGAATGAAATGAATGAAATGAATGAAATGAATGAAATGAATGAAATGAATGAAATGAATGAAATGAATGAAATGAATGAAATGAATGAAATGAATGAAATGAATGAAATGAATGAAATGAATGAAATGAATGAAATGAATGAAATGAATGAAATGAATGAAATGAATGAAATGAATGAAATGAATGAAATGAATGAAATGAATGAAATGAATGAAATGAATGAAATGAATGAAATGAATGAAATGAATGAAATGAATGAAATGAATGAAATGAATGAAATGAATGAAATGAATGAAATGAATGAATGAATGAAATGAATGAAATGAATGAAATGAATGAAATGAATGAAATGAATGAAATGAATGAAATGAATGAAATGAATGAAATGAATGAAATGAATGAAATGAATGAAATGAATGAAATGAATGAAATGAATGAAATGAATGAAATGAATGAATGAATGAATGAATGAATGAAATGAATGAAATGAATGAAATGAATGAAATGAATGAAATGAATGAAATGAATGAAATGAATGAAATGAATGAAATGAATGAAATGAATGAAATGAATGAAATGAATGAAATGAATGAAATGAATGAAATGAATGAAATGAATGAAATGAATGAAATGAATGAAATGAATGAAATGAATGAAATGAATGAAATGAATGAAATGAATGAAATGAATGAAATGAATGAAATGAATGAATGAATGAAATGAATGAAATGAATGAAATGAATGAAATGAATGAAATGAATGAAATGAATGAAATGAATGAAATGAATGAAATGAATGAAATGAATGAAATGAATGAAATGAATGAAATGAATGAAATGAATGAAATGAATGAAATGAATGAAATGAATGAAATGAATGAAATGAATGAAATGAATGAAATGAATGAAATGAATGAAATGAATGAAATGAATGAAATGAATGAAATGAATGAAATGAATGAAATGAATGAAATGAATGAAATGAATGAAATGAATGAAATGAATGAAATGAATGAAATGAATGAAATGAATGAAATGAATGAAATGAATGAAATGAATGAAATGAATGAAATGAATGAAATGAATGAAATGAATGAAATGAATGAAATGAATGAAATGAATGAAATGAATGAAATGAATGAATGAATGAAATGAATGAAATGAATGAAATGAATGAAATGAATGAAATGAATGAAATGAATGAAATGAATGAAATGAATGAAATGAATGAAATGAATGAAATGAATGAAATGAATGAAATGAATGAAATGAATGAAATGAATGAAATGAATGAATGAATGAAATGAATGAAATGAATGAATGAATGAAATGAATGAAATGAATGAAATGAATGAAATGAATGAAATGAATGAAATGAATGAAATGAATGAAATGAATGAAATGAATGAAATGAATGAAATGAATGAAATGAATGAAATGAATGAAATGAATGAAATGAATGAATGAATGAAATGAATGAAATGAATGAAATGAATGAAATGAATGAAATGAATGAAATGAATGAAATGAATGAAATGAATGAAATGAATGAAATGAATGAAATGAATGAAATGAATGAAATGAATGAAATGAATGAAATGAATGAAATGAATGAAATGAATGAAATGAATGAAATGAATGAAATGAATGAAATGAATGAAATGAATGAAATGAATGAAATGAATGAAATGAATGAAATGAATGAAATGAATGAAATGAATGAAATGAATGAAATGAATGAAATGAATGAAATGAATGAAATGAATGAAATGAATGAAATGAATGAATGAATGAAATGAATGAAATGAATGAAATGAATGAAATGAATGAAATGAATGAAATGAATGAAATGAATGAAATGAATGAAATGAATGAAATGAATGAAATGAATGAAATGAATGAAATGAATGAAATGAATGAAATGAATGAAATGAATGAAATGAATGAAATGAATGAAATGAATGAAATGAATGAAATGAATGAAATGAATGAAATGAATGAAATGAATGAAATGAATGAAATGAATGAAATGAATGAAATGAATGAAATGAATGAAATGAATGAAATGAATGAAATGAATGAAATGAATGAAATGAATGAAATGAATGAAATGAATGAAATGAATGAAATGAATGAAATGAATGAAATGAATGAAATGAATGAAATGAATGAAATGAATGAAATGAATGAATGAATGAATGAAATGAATGAAATGAATGAATGAATGAAATGAATGAAATGAATGAAATGAATGAAATGAATGAAATGAATGAAATGAATGAAATGAATGAAATGAATGAAATGAATGAAATGAATGAAATGAATGAAATGAATGAAATGAATGAAATGAATGAAATGAATGAAATGAATGAAATGAATGAAATGAATGAAATGAATGAAATGAATGAAATGAATGAAATGAATGAAATGAATGAAATGAATGAAATGAATGAAATGAATGAAATGAATGAAATGAATGAAATGAATGAAATGAATGAAATGAATGAAATGAATGAAATGAATGAAATGAATGAAATGAATGAAATGAATGAAATGAATGAAATGATGAAATGAATGAAATGAATGAAATGAATGAAATGAATGAAATGAATGAAATGAATGAAATGAATGAAATGAATGAAATGAATGAAATGAATGAAATGAATGAAATGAATGAAATGAATGAATGAATGAAATGAATGAAATGAATGAAATGAATGAAATGAATGAAATGAATGAAATGAATGAAATGAATGAAATGAATGAAATGAATGAAATGAATGAAATGAATGAAATGAATGAAATGAATGAAATGAATGAAATGAATGAAATGAATGAAATGAATGAAATGAATGAAATGAATGAAATGAATGAAATGAATGAAATGAATGAAATGAATGAAATGAATGAAATGAATGAAATGAATGAAATGAATGAAATGAATGAAATGAATGAAATGAATGAAATGAATGAAATGAATGAAATGAATGAAATGAATGAAATGAATGAAATGAATGAAATGAATGAAATGAATGAAATGAATGAAATGAATGAAATGAATGAAATGAATGAAATGAATGAAATGAATGAAATGAATGAAATGAATGAAATGAATGAAATGAATGAAATGAATGAAATGAATGAAATGAATGAAATGAATGAAATGAATGAAATGAATGAAATGAATGAAATGAATGAAATGAATGAAATGAATGAAATGAATGAAATGAATGAATGAATGAAATGAATGAAATGAATGAAATGAATGAAATGAATGAAATGAATGAAATGAATGAAATGAATGAAATGAATGAAATGAATGAAATGAATGAAATGAATGAAATGAATGAATGAATGAAATGAATGAAATGAATGAAATGAATGAAATGAATGAAATGAATGAAATGAATGAAATGAATGAAATGAATGAAATGAATGAAATGAATGAAATGAATGAAATGAATGAAATGAATGAAATGAATGAAATGAATGAAATGAATGAAATGAATGAAATGAATGAAATGAATGAAATGAATGAAATGAATGAAATGAATGAAATGAATGAAATGAATGAAATGAATGAAATGAATGAAATGAATGAAATGAATGAAATGAATGAAATGAATGAAATGAATGAAATGAATGAAATGAATGAAATGAATGAATGAATGAAATGAATGAAATGAATGAAATGAATGAAATGAATGAAATGAATGAAATGAATGAAATGAATGAAATGAATGAATGAATGAAATGAATGAAATGAATGAAATGAATGAAATGAATGAAATGAATGAAATGAATGAAATGAATGAAATGAATGAAATGAATGAAATGAATGAAATGAATGAAATGAATGAAATGAATGAAATGAATGAAATGAATGAAATGAATGAAATGAATGAAATGAATGAAATGAATGAAATGAATGAAATGAATGAAATGAATGAAATGAATGAAATGAATGAAATGAATGAAATGAATGAAATGAATGAAATGAATGAAATGAATGAAATGAATGAAATGAATGAAATGAATGAAATGAATGAAATGAATGAAATGAATGAAATGAATGAAATGAATGAAATGAATGAAATGAATGAAATGAATGAAATGAATGAAATGAATGAATGAATGAAATGAATGAAATGAATGAAATGAATGAAATGAATGAAATGAATGAAATGAATGAAATGAATGAATGAATGAAATGAATGAAATGAATGAAATGAATGAAATGAATGAAATGAATGAAATGAATGAAATGAATGAAATGAATGAAATGAATGAAATGAATGAAATGAATGAAATGAATGAAATGAATGAAATGAATGAAATGAATGAAATGAATGAAATGAATGAAATGAATGAAATGAATGAAATGAATGAAATGAATGAATGAATGAATGAATGAAATGAATGAAATGAATGAAATGAATGAAATGAATGAAATGAATGAAATGAATGAAATGAATGAAATGAATGAAATGAATGAATGAATGAAATGAATGAAATGAATGAAATGAATGAAATGAATGAAATGAATGAAATGAATGAAATGAATGAAATGAATGAAAGGAATGAAATGAATGAAAGGAATGAAAGGAATGAAATGAATGAAAGGAATGAATGAATGAAAGGAATGAAAGGAATGAAAGGAATGAAAGGAATGAAAGGAATGAAAGGAATGAAAGGAATGAAAGGAATGAAAGGAATGAAAGGAATGAAAGGAATGAAAGGAATGAAAGGAATGAAAGGAATGAAAGGAATGAAAGGAATGAAAGGAATGAAAGGAATGAAAGGAATGAAAGGAATGAAAGGAATGAAAGGAATGAAAGGAATGAAAGGAATGAAAGGAATGAAAGGAATGAAAGGAATGAAAGGAATGAAAGGAATGAAAGGATGAAAGGAATGAAAGGAATGAAAGGAATGAAAGGAATGAAAGGAATGAAAGGAATGAAAGGAATGAAAGGAATGAAAGGAATGAAAGGAATGAAAGGAATGAAAGGAATGAAGAATGAAGGAATGAAAGGAATGAAAGGAATGAAAGGAATGAAAGGAATGAAAGGAATGAAAGGAATGAATGAATGAAAGGAATGAAATGAATGAAATGAATGAAATGAATGAAATGAATGAAATGAATGAAATGAATGAAATGAATGAAATGAATGAAATGAATGAAATGAATGAAATGAATGAAATGAATGAAATGAATGAAATGAATGAAATGAATGAAATGAATGAAATGAATGAAATGAATGAAATGAATGAAATGAATGAATGAATGAAATGAATGAAATGAATGAAATGAATGAAATGAATGAAATGAATGAAATGAATGAAATGAATGAATGAATGAAATGAATGAAATGAATGAAATGAATGAAATGAATGAAATGAATGAAATGAATGAAATGAATGAAATGAATGAAATGAATGAAATGAATGAAATGAATGAAATGAATGAAATGAATGAAATGAATGAAATGAATGAATGAATGAAATGAATGAAATGAATGAAATGAATGAAATGAATGAAATGAATGAAATGAATGAAATGAATGAAATGAATGAAATGAATGAAATGAATGAAATGAATGAAATGAATGAAATGAATGAAATGAATGAATGAATGAATGAATGAATGAAATGAATGAAATGAATGAAATGAATGAAATGAATGAAATGAATGAAATGAATGAAATGAATGAAATGAATGAAATGAATGAAATGAATGAAATGAATGAAATGAATGAAATGAATGAAATGAATGAAATGAATGAAATGAATGAAATGAATGAAATGAATGAAATGAATGAAATGAATGAAATGAATGAAATGAATGAAATGAATGAAATGAATGAAATGAATGAAATGAATGAAATGAATGAAATGAATGAAATGAATGAAATGAATGAAATGAATGAAATGAATGAAATGAATGAAATGAATGAAATGAATGAAATGAATGAAATGAATGAAATGAATGAAATGAATGAAATGAATGAAATGAATGAAATGAATGAAATGAATGAATGAATGAAATGAATGAAATGAATGAAATGAATGAAATGAATGAAATGAATGAAATGAATGAAATGAATGAAATGAATGAAATGAATGAAATGAATGAAATGAATGAAATGAATGAAATGAATGAAATGAATGAAATGAATGAAATGAATGAAATGAATGAAATGAATGAAATGAATGAAATGAATGAAATGAATGAAATGAATGAAATGAATGAAATGAATGAATGAATGAAATGAATGAAATGAATGAAATGAATGAAATGAATGAAATGAATGAAATGAATGAAATGAATGAAATGAATGAAATGAATGAAATGAATGAAATGAATGAATGAATGAAATGAATGAAATGAATGAATGAATGAAATGAATGAAATGAATGAAATGAATGAAATGAATGAAATGAATGAAATGAATGAAATGAATGAAATGAATGAAATGAATGAAATGAATGAAATGAATGAAATGAATGAAATGAATGAAATGAATGAAATGAATGAAATGAATGAAATGAATGAAATGAATGAAATGAATGAAATGAATGAAATGAATGAAATGAATGAAATGAATGAAATGAATGAAATGAATGAAATGAATGAAATGAATGAATGAATGAAATGAATGAAATGAATGAAATGAATGAATGAATGAAATGAATGAAATGAATGAAATGAATGAAATGAATGAAATGAATGAAATGAATGAAATGAATGAAATGAATGAAATGAATGAAATGAATGAAATGAATGAAATGAATGAAATGAATGAAATGAATGAAATGAATGAAATGAATGAAATGAATGAAATGAATGAAATGAATGAAATGAATGAAATGAATGAAATGAATGAAATGAATGAAATGAATGAAATGAATGAAATGAATGAAATGAATGAAATGAATGAAATGAATGAAATGAATGAAATGAATGAAATGAATGAAATGAATGAAATGAATGAAATGAATGAAATGAATGAAATGAATGAAATGAATGAAATGAATGAAATGAATGAAATGAATGAAATGAATGAATGAATGAAATGAATGAAATGAATGAAATGAATGAAATGAATGAAATGAATGAAATGAATGAAATGAATGAAATGAATGAAATGAATGAAATGAATGAAATGAATGAAATGAATGAAATGAATGAAATGAATGAAATGAATGAAATGAATGAAATGAATGAAATGAATGAAATGAATGAATGAATGAAATGAATGAAATGAATGAAATGAATGAAATGAATGAAATGAATGAAATGAATGAAATGAATGAAATGAATGAAATGAATGAATGATGAATGAAATGAATGAAATGAATGAAATGAATGAAATGAATGAAATGAATGAAATGAATGAAATGAATGAAATGAATGAAATGAATGAAATGAATGAAATGAATGAATGAATGAAATGAATGAAATGAATGAAATGAATGAATGAATGAAATGAATGAAATGAATGAAATGAATGAAATGAATGAAATGAATGAAATGAATGAAATGAATGAAATGAATGAAATGAATGAAATGAATGAAATGAATGAAATGAATGAAATGAATGAAATGAATGAAATGAATGAAATGAATGAAATGAATGAAATGAATGAAATGAATGAAATGAATGAAATGAATGAAATGAATGAAATGAATGAAATGAATGAAATGAATGAAATGAATGAAATGAATGAAATGAATGAAATGAATGAAATGAATGAATGAATGAAATGAATGAAATGAATGAAATGAATGAAATGAATGAAATGAATGAATGAATGAAATGAATGAAATGAATGAAATGAATGAAATGAATGAAATGAATGAAATGAATGAAATGAATGAATATGAAATTAATGAAATGAATGAAATGAATGAAATGAATGAAATGAATGAAATGAATGAAATTAATGAATTAATGAAATTAATGAAATGAATGAAATGAATGAAATGAATGAAATGAATGAAATGAATGAAATGAATGAAATGAATGAAATGAATGAAATGATGAAATGAATGAAATGAATGAAATGAATGAAATGAATGAAATGAATGAAATGAATGAAATGAATGAAATGAATGAAATGAATGAAATGAATGAAATGAATGAAATGAATGAAATGAATGAAATGAATGAAATGAATGAAATGAATGAAGAATGAATGAAATGAATGAAATGAATGAATGAATGAAATGAATGAAATGAATGAAATGAATGAAATGAATGAAATGAATGAATGAAATGAATGAAATGAATGAAATGAATGAAATGAATGAAATGAATGAAATGAATGAAATGAATGAAATGAATGAAATGAATGAAATGAATGAAATGAATGAAATGAATGAAATGAATGAAATGAATGAAATGAATGAAATGAATGAAATGAATGAAATGAATGAAATGAATGAAATGAATGAAATGAATGAAATGAATGAAATGAATGAAATGAATGAAATGAATGAAATGAATGAAATGAATGAAATGAATGAAATGAATGAAATGAATGAAATGAATGAAATGAATGAAATGAGTGAAATGAGTGAAATGAATGAAATGAGTGAAATGAGTGAAATGAGTGAAATGAGTGAAATGAGTGAAATGAGTGAAATGAATGAAATGAGTGAAATGAGTGAAATGAGTGAAATGAGTGAAATGAGTGAAATGAATGAAATGAATGAAATGAATGAAATGAATGAAATGAATGAAATGAATGAAATGAATGAAATGAATGAAATGAATGAAATGAATGAAATGAATGAAATGAATGAAATGAATGAAATGAATGAAATGAATGAAATGAATGAAATGAATGAAATGAATGAACGAATGAAACGAATGAAACGAATGAAACGAATGAAACGAATGAAACGAATGAAACGAATGAAACGAATGAAACGAATGAAACGAATGAAACGAATGAAACGAATGAAACGAATGAAACGAATGAAACGAATGAAACGAATGAAACGAATGAAACGAATGAAACGAATGAAACGAATGAAACGAATGAAACGAATGAAACGAATGAAACGAATGAAACGAATGAAACGAATGAAACGAATGAAACGAATGAAACGAATGAAACGAATGAACGAATGAAACGAATGAAACGAATGAAACGAATGAAACGAATGAAACGAATGAAACGAATGAAACGAATGAAACGAATGAAACGAATGAAACGAATGAAACGAATGAAACGAATGAAACGAATGAAACGAATGAAACGAATGAAACGAATGAAACGAATGAAACGAATGAAACGAATGAAACGAATGAAACGAATGAAACGAATGAAACGAATGAAACGAATGAAACGAATGAAACGAATGAAACGAATGAAACGAATGAAACGAATGAAACGAATGAAACGAATGAAACGAATGAAACGAATGAAACGAATGAAACGAATGAAACGAATGAAACGAATGAACGAATGAAACGAATGAAACGAATGAAACGAACGAATGAAACGAATGAAACGAATGAAACGAATGAAACGAATGAAACGAATGAAACGAATGAAACGAATGAAACGAATGAAACGAATGAAACGAATGAAACGAATGAAACGAATGAAACGAATGAAACGAATGAAACGAATGAAACGAATGAAACGAATGAAACGAATGAAACGAATGAAACGAATGAACGAATGAAACGAATGAAACGAATGAAACGAATGAAACGAATGAAACGAATGAAACGAATGAAACGAATGAACGAATGAAACGAATGAAACGAATGAAACGAATGAACGAATGAAACGAATGAAACGAATGAAACGAATGAAACGAATGAAACGAATAAAACGAATGAAACGAATGAAACGAATGAAACGAATGAAACGAATGAAACGAATGAAACGAATGAAATGAATGAAACGAATGAAACGAATGAAATGAATGAAATGAATGAAATGAATGAAATGAATGAAATGAATGAAATGAATGAAGTGAATGAAATGAATGAAATGAATGAAATGAATGAAATGAATGAAATGAATGAAATGAATGAAATGAATGAAATGAATGAAATGAATGAAATGAATGAAATGAATGAAATGAATGAAATGAATGAAATGAATGAAATGAATGAAATGAATGAAATGAATGAAATGAATGAAATGAATGAAATGAATGAAATGAATA